>NC_050578.1:139111333-139121333 GCF_011100635.1 Trichosurus vulpecula
AATCCTACCCATTCCAATAAACACCTACTATGTTGCAGGCTTTGTGAAAAATGCTGGGGATATGACTGATAAAAAGGAAGACAATCCCTGCTGTCAAGGAACTTCTATCTACTGGGGGTGGGGAGGGGGAGACAACACATAAAAGGAGGTAGGAAAATGGGGGGTGGTCAAGAGGAGCCCAGGGGGATGTTTGTTTTGTGGAGTTAAAAAACAGGCACAGCAGCAGTTGCAGAGTGGAAGATGCCCAAAAGTTCATTTTCTGCCTTCTATAAAGGAAGGAACTGAAAGGAGTTTGTACTTCACCCTCCAGCACTTCACATGGGGGAGAGGAGATTAAAGGAGGTGGTGCCAATCAAAGCTTGAGTTAACTGAATGGTGATGAGCTTAACCTGGGAGTTAGATCGAAACCAGGCAGAGCTGCAGATACAAAGCTGAGAGAGCTGACTGAAGACAATATGGCAACAAGCAACCATTAGTAGGCAACTTTAACCATTACTTTATTTGCTGACTTCTTGATTCTGGAAATGGTCCTATACTTCAGTTCTTTCTGAATATAAATGAATGTATTTTATCATGAATTCCCTTCATGTTTCTTTGAAAGGTAAAAGTTAAGTCCAATTCTCTCAGGAAATAAGTTCTCTTACTCCTTTGCCTCTTTAACTTGGGAGGGGCATCTTGTTCCATGGAGTTGAAACCAGGCAGAACAGACTGGAGTGGAGATTAAGAAGGCATTGATATTCTTGGTGAGAGAAATTTCAATCAAATGGACAGATTGCAAGGGGCTGAGAAACAAGTTGGAGAGAGGAGGTGGAGATAAAAAGTATAGGCAGATGACAAGTGATTGTTCAGCTTCTGCTTGAAGACCTCCAAGGAGAGGAACACACCTGCATGATAGGTGTTAGGAAGCTTTTCCTGACATTGAGCCTAAATTTGCTTTTTTAAATCCTCAACAGTTCTTCTGGATTCTGCCCTATGGGCCATAAATCAATCGACAAGAATTTATTAATTGTCTGCTATGTGCCAGGAACTCTGCTAGGCACTGGGGATAAAAGTGCAAAAAATGGAACACTACATACTGGCAGATCTCTGTCTACCACTGAAATTCTTGAAGACAGTTATCATACCCTCCCTTACTCTACCCTTGAGTCTTCTCTTCTCCAGGCTACATTCTCAGTTCATTCAGCTAATATTCATATGCTCTTGAGGCTTTTTACTCTCCTCTGGATGCTCTATAACTTTTCAGAGCCCTTTAATTGGAGGTCTTATAAATTAAATACTATACTCCAGATATGATCTGAGCAGGGCAGAGCATAACAGGGCTACTTTCTCCTTATTCATGGAGAGTTTGCCTCTCTTAGCGCACCCTAAAGGTTTTTTTTTGTTTTATTTAGTATTTGTTTTTTCCCAATTACATGTAAAAACAATTTTCAACATTCGTTTTAAAAATTGAGTTCCAAGTACTCTCCCTCTCTCCTTACAGGGGAGGGATGGGGCCCATTGAGAAGGCAGGCAATTTGGTATAGATTATACATGTGTAGTCATGCAAAACATATTTCCATATTAGTCATGTTGAAAAGTAAAACATAGAACAAATAAAAACCTAAGAATAATAAAGTAAAAAAATGTGCTTTGATCTGTATTCAGACTTCATCAGTTCTTTCTCTGGGGATGGCTAGCATTTTTCACCATAAGTCCTTCAGAGTTGTCTTGGATCATTGTATTGCTGAGAATAGCTAAGTCATTCACAGTTGATGATCATCTTACAATATTGATGTTACTGCGTATGATGTTTTCCTGGTCCTACTCATTTCACTTTGCATCAGTTCGTGTAAGTCTTTCTAGTTTTTCTGAGAGCATCTAGCTCATCATTTCTTATAGCACAATAGTATTCCATCACAATCATATGGCCCAAGTTGTTCAGCCATTCCTCTATTAATGAGCATGCCCTCAGTTTCCAAATCTTTGGCACCAGAAAAGAGCTAGTATAAATATTTTTGTATATATAGGTCTGTTTCTTTTTCCTTTTTGTTTTTTTCTCTTTTGTGATACAGACCTAGTAGTGATATTGCTAGGTCAAAGGGTATGCATGGTTTTATAGACCTTTGGGCACAGTTCCAAATTGCTTTGCATAATGATTGAATCAGTTCACAACTCTACCAATAGTACATTAGTGTCTCAATTTTCCCACGTCTTCTCCAACACTTGTCATTTTCCTTTTCTATCCTATTAGTCAATATAATAGATATGAGGTAGTACCTCAGAGTTGTTTTAATTTGCATTTCTCTAATCAATAATGAGTTAGAATATTCTTTTCAAATGGCTATAGATAGCTTTGATTACTCCATCTGAAAGCAGTTTACAATTTAACCTGATAAAGTCCCTTGTGATTTCCCTTTCCTGTTTACCTTTTTATGCTTCTCTTGAGTCTTGTATTTGAAAGTCAAATTTTCTATTCAGCTCTGGTCTTTTCATCATGAATGCTTAATAGTCCTCTATTTCAATGAATGCCCATTTCCCCCTTGAAAGATTGTACTCAGTTTTGCTGGCTAGGTGATTCTTGGTTGTAATCCTAGCTCCCTTTCCCTCTGGAATATCAAATTCCAAGCCCTCTGAATCTTTAATGTAGAAGCTGTCAAATTTTGTGTTATCCTGAGTGTGGTTCCACGAAACTTAAATTGTTTCTTTCTGGCTGCTTGTAATATTTTCTCCTTGACCTGGGAGCTCTGGAATTTGGCTATAATATTCCTGGGAGTTTTCATTTTGGGATCTCTTTCAGGAGGTGATCAGTGGATTCTTTCAATGTCTATTTTACCCTCTGGTTCTAGAATATCGGGACAATTTTCCTTGATAATTTCTTGAAAGATGATGTATAGGCTCTTTTTGATCATGGCTTTAATGAAGTCCAATAATCTTTAAATTATCTCTCCTGGATCTATTTTCCAGGTCTGTCATTTTTCCAGTGAGATCTTTCACACTGTCTTTTATTTTTTCACTCTTTTGTTTTATTGTTTCAAGATGTCTTATTGAGTCATTAGCTTCCACTTGCTCAATTCTAATTTTTAAGTAATATTGTCTTCAGTGAGGTTTTACACCTCCTTTTCCATTTTGCCTATTTTACTTTTTAAGGAGTTCTTTTTTTTCAGTGAATTTTTGTACCTCTTCTACCATTTGGCCTATTCTGTATTTTAACAGTATTTAATTCAATATTTTTTGTGCCTCCTTTACCAAGCTGTTGACTAATTTTTCATGATTTTCTTGCATCACTCTCATTTCTCTTTCCAATTTTTCCTCTACCTCTCTTACTTGATTTTTAAAATACTTTTTGAGCTCTTCCATATCTTTCTTGGAGGATTTGGATATAGGAGTTTTCACTTTTTAAATTTAATGTAATCAAAATTATCCATTTTGCATTTCATAATGCTCTCTGTCTCTTGTTTGGTCATAAATTCCTTGCTCTCCTAATTTGCTTATGGTTTTACACTTCATGTCTAAATCATATACCCATTTTGCCATTATCTTACTATACGGTGTGAGATGTTGCTCTACGGTGTGATGTAATTTGGAAGCAATTTTTTAAGTGATAAAATAATGATTGAGTGTTCAGTTAGTCAGTCAACAAGCATTTATTAAGGACCAGGTACTGTGCTAAACATTGGGAATAAAAAAAGGGCCCAAAACATGGTCCTTTCCTTGAAGGAACTCACGTTCTAATGGAGAAGGGGAAGGACAACATACAAAAAATTGGACATAAAATTTTTCTTTCTTTCTTTCTTTCTTTTCTTTCTTTTCTTTTCTTTCTTTCTTTTCTTTTCTTTCTTCTTTCTTCTTTCTTTCTATCTATCTATTTATCTATCTATCTATTTATCTATCTAATCTATCTATCTATCTATCCATTAATCCATCCATCCATCCATCCATCCATCCATCCATACATCTATCCATCTATCCATATCTCTCTCTCATCTATCTACCTATTTATCCATCCATCCATCCATCTATCTATCTGTCTGTCTGTCTGTCTATCTAGTCTACCTACCCATCCATCCATCCATCCATCCATCCATCTATCTATCTATGTAGCTATCCATCCATTCATCCATGTATCCATGTATCCATCTATCTATCTATCTATCTATCTATCTATCTATCTATCTATCTATCCATCCATCTATCTATGTATCTATCTATCTATCCATCTATCCATCCATCTATCTATGTATCTATCTATCTATGTATCTATGTATCTATGTATCTATCTATCTATCTATCTATCTATGTATTTATCTACTCATCTGTCTATCTGTCTGTCTATCTATCTATATATCCATCTATCTAGATATAAGTCTACCTATCTATCTTACAAAAGGAAGATAGTTCCCAAGGAAAGGCAGCACTTGAAGTGGGAAAGAAGGAAGGAGGAAAGACAAGCCTACTGCAGAAGGTGGGATTTGAGCTGAGTCTTGAAGGAAGCCAAGGAAGCCAGGAGTCTGAGAAGAGGAAGCTGAGAATTCTAGCCATAGAGGACAATCAGTGAAAGCAAACAAAGAGATGGGAGATAAGAGTGTTGTTTGTTGGGAACGGCAAGACATCCGCTGTTGGCAATTACAGTTTTCCAGCAATTTGTGGCATAGTAATGAAAAGTAACCATGTGCTAGACAACAAAAACTCCACAAACCAAGGTAGGAAAACAAATATTAAGCACATCTTAAACCATATTTATAAGTGAACATAATGTAATAAGATATATTTAATAAAGCATTCAAACTTAAATGGAGACTAACAATTTAATACTGAGGAACTAATGAAGTAAAGAACAAATCATAGCAAAAGAGATAATTTCATTAAAAAATGACAATAGTGGTTTGTTGTTGTTGAGTTGTATCTGACTCTATGTGACTCCATAGACTTTTGTCCATGGGGTTTTCTTGGCAAATATACTGGAGTGTTTTCCATTTCCTTCTCTAGCTTGTCCTTATGAGAAACTGAGGCAAAGAAGGGTTAAGTGATTTGCCCAGGGTCACACAGTTAGCAAGTGTCTGAAGCTGGATTTGAACTCAGGTCTTCTTGACTCCAGCCCTGGTGCACTATCCACTGAACCACCTAGCTGTTCCCTCAATAGTGGTACAACAGAGCAAAACTTTTGTGATGTGGCTCAAGCAGTTCTTAGGGGAAAATGAATATGTCTAAACACTTTCATTAATAAAAGAGAGAACACATTGATGAGTTGAGCATTATAAATTCTAAAAACTTTAGAAAAACAATAAATCAAAAACTTCTACCTAACATAAAATATAAGTTCTAAATACCAAAGAAAAAATAAACAAAGTTGAAAAAAACCCACACATTGAATTAATAAACAAAATTAGGAGCTATTTACAAAAAAATAATAAAACAGATAAAATATTAGCTAATCTAGTTAAAAAAGGGAAAGCCAAATTGCCAAAATGAAAAAGAAATAGAAAAAGAATACACAACAACCACTGAGAAACTTAAAGAAACATTTAGAAACAATTTTGCACAATTATGTGCCAACAAAATTAAATTAAAAGGATGAATATTTACAAAAATTTAAACTATCCAGATTACCAGAGCAGGAAATATAAATTTTAAATAAACAAATCTTGGGAAAAGAATTTTCAAATTAAAAAAACAACAAGTCAGGACCAGATTAATTCACAAGAATTTTATGAAACAACTGAAGAACAATTAATTCCTTTTATTATATAAATTGGATTGCAAAGACAGGGAAAGAAGAGATTATTTCAAATTCCTAATATGATACAAATATGGTCCTGATACCTAAACTAGGGATAGAGAAATAAGAGAAATAAAGCCCACATGCCCATATCTTTAATGAATACTAATACCAAGCTATGGAATAAACTATTAGCAAAGAGGCCATAACATTAAAATGATACATGATGACCACATTGGATTACTAGCAAAGATGTAGAATTGATTCAAATGTTAGGAAAACTGGTGAATATAAAAGACTATTTACATAAAAAAAATCAGGAGATGCAAAAAAGTGTTTGACACAACACAACAACTCCCTATGTTTAAGACATTTAAAAACAAAAAGAGGAATAAATAGATTTGTGGGAAGGTGGTGCCATGTCAGGAACAAGAAGAGCGCAGACTCTCCCACTCAGGAATGCTCTAAAAAAGCACCAGAAAGAATATGTTAATGAGAGAGAGAGAGAGAGAGAGAGAGAGAGAGAGAGAGAGAGAGAGAGAAAGAGAGAGAGACAGAGACAGAGAGACAGAGTGAGAGACAGACAGACACAGAGACAGACAGACACAAAGAGAGACAGAGACAGACACAGAGAGAGACACACACACACACACAGACAGAGAGATGGGAGTGTTCCAACAATCCAGCTAGCAGCTTCTGTGGGGGTGTAAGATCCACCCACAGCCAGCACCCAGCAAGCTGCCAACAGCACAGGTTCTTTTGATCTGCTCAACTAAGGAAAGCAAGGTGAAGGGGTTGACAAGCTTATTTTAATCCAGCATACAGACAGCATTCACTTAGTTCAGGGGAAAAAGCCACCACTCTGAACTTCAGAATAAAATACAAACAAATTACAAACATCAACAGACAGACCCAATACAATTCATAGTTACCAACATCTAGGTTCAGCTCGGGAGCTCAGAACAAGGGCTGGCCCAGAGTCACGCACGTCACCACTGCTGTGGGAAAGAGCTCCAAAGAAGAGACAGCCAACCCCTGGTTTTATATCTTTTTCAGGGTCAGGGGTGAGTCACACGTGCGACTCACCCATGTGACCTAGAATTGTCACAAAGAGGTGACTTAAACCCATGTGGTCTAAAAGCCTCTGTTGTCCCAGACATGTAAACTAGGCCCTCCCTGGAGTTAGCCCCACCTTGGGCCCGACCTTAGTTGCCAATCCACACCCACATAGGTTTTAGACCTAATAGGGGTTTGGGCCTGGGGCTTAGCACTTGGTAAGACTCAATGAAATACACTGAATTACTCAAAGGGAACAAAAGCCAAACTATTCAAGGGCACTTGGTTGAACTAAGTGCTAAGGAGCCCATTTTGCTTACCAACACGGGGGCGGGGGGGAGAGAGAAATGGAGGAAGGGAGGGAGGGAGGAAGGGGGAGAGAGAGAGAGAGAGAGAGAGAGAGAGAGAGAGAGAGAGAGAGAGAGAGAGAGAGAGAGAGAGAAAGAGAGAAAGAGAGAGAGAGAAATGGGGAGAGAGAGAGAGAGAGAGATGGGGAG
The DNA here is from genome assembly GCF_011100635.1 of Trichosurus vulpecula. NCBI lineage: Eukaryota > Metazoa > Chordata > Mammalia > Diprotodontia > Phalangeridae > Trichosurus > Trichosurus vulpecula. The sequence continues at coordinate 139,118,582 of NC_050578.1, forward strand.
AGAGAAATAGAGAGGGAGGGAGAGAGTGAGAGGAGAGACAGAGAGACAGAGAGAAACTGCTCTAAGCTTCTCTATCCAACTCAGAACTGTACAAAAATCTGTTTGAATCCTTCAGATACTCTGAGCAGAGAAAAGTCTAGGGAGGTAGGAGGCAAAGCAGACGAGGTACAGGAGACAGGGCCAGACTCACTTTCAGCTTTGGGCGTAGGCAATCGACTCCTCAGCTGTCTCTGGAGAAGGGCCCAGAGGAGGCTCCAAGAAGCTCTGCCTAAGACAGAGCAGCAGACAAGGCAAGACCAGGGCCCAAGCCACAGCAGGAGGCAGGGTCAGGGAAGCAGAGCATCTCTTACCTGCATAATCAGACTTACCTGTTAGGGCCACTCCAAGGGATGCTGCTGCTGAGAGCATGCTTGTACAGCATGTGCTATGGATCAGGAATGGTGCTAGGTGCCTAACAGTTATTATCTCATCTGATCCTTGCAACAACCCTGTGAAGCAAGTGGGATTATTATCCCCATTTTACAGATGAGGCAGCTGAGGCAACACCCAGGGGTTAAATGACTTGCCCAGGGTCATATAACTAGTAAATACATGTCTGAAGGAGGACTGGAACTTAGGACTTTCTCATTCCAGGTCCAACACTTTATCCGCTGTGTTACCTAACTGCCCTGTGTGGATGAGTATGAATAAAACCAATTTTATATTCAGGACTATGCAAAGAGAAGAGGTAAAGAATGGGTTAAGGGCAAAGCCCTTGAGATGCACTAGGAGCCTGAGTTCCAACCCTGGAATTCCTACCTAAGGTGGCATCTAGTGTTGGACACCAAATGCAGGACCAAGCGAGGTCTGCCCCCACCAGCCAAGAGTCTGGGAGAGAATGGAGTCTTGACCCAAGCACAAAGCTCTGGTCCAAAAAATGAGCCTGGAGATACAAGTAAACAGAAAAGAAAATGCTGAACACAATGATACTATGGCTTGAGATAAGCAAAGAGATAGTCAGAAGAAGAGACTACATGCAGAAAAAGTCCAAGTAGAACCTCTGAAAAAAACATCCTGCCCGCAAGGACTACAAGAGTAACCAAAAGAAATGAACTAAGTTTAAACAATATTAATATTAAATAAAATTATTAATATTAATTTATCATTAAATATAACCACTGTTAAATATTAATAACAAAAGCAAATACTACTATTAAATATTTATTATTAAATAAAATATTAATGTATTACTATAAAATATTGATATTAAATAAAACTAAAGCTAAGTATAGGAAAAAGAATTTATTATATTGTTTGGACAAATTGTTACACTCTTTAAATACAACCCCATGTGATTAAAAGTTGTCTGCCCTCAGAAAGTCTCCTGAGCCCAATAACTCTCTAGGAATGCTGGAGAAGGCTACAAGGTGTTTTAGATTCTCTTGGTCCTAGATCCATCCAAAGCATTTTTGCTTTGAGTTACCATACCTAGGACCTATTCTGGGTCCACCCGAACTTGTGCCTTAAGTTGCATTGTGTTTTAGCTTCACCCCAAATTTACTGAATATCTATCTCAATCTACCTTGCCTTCAAGTTGCCCTCTTGGCAAAATTGCTTAACTGTGTACATGTGGTTTGTGTGCAGGCACCCTTGTTTAAATTCAGTATAATGTAACATTTTCTCCAACCTTCCAAAACAACAGCAAAGTGTTCTGTGTGCTGACAATGTAGCTTAAAAAAAAAAGGAAAACAAAATTCTGCATATTATAAAATGATAAAAATGGTCTTCCAAACTGTATAATCACTGTAAATGTAGAGTTCTCAAAACTTCCCGCAATTCATTTGGCACCTCCAGCACTCTCAACTTTCTGTGACTAGTCCATTTGGGCATCTCCATTTTCTTTAGGGTTGTTTCCATCATTACTGGTGCTAGTCTTTCTCTTTTTCCTTTTGGGTCAGTCAGTCAATAAATATTTATTGGGCACCTTGGTCAGGCACTGAAGATGCATCCCAGCCATCGCCAGGCATCTTGAATTTTGTCCTGCCACTAGACTTTGATACTCAGGAAAAGAGAGTGAGGCTGATGACTTTGTGCAACTCTGCTTCACTTAAATCCAATTCACATGCAACTCACTACCAGTGATATCACTGGTTCTCTTTGAAAATGAAGGACAAACAAGCAAAAATTAAGCACTTGACATATTCCAAGTACTGAGATATGCACTGAAGATACCAAGAAAGGCAAAAGACAGTCCACGAGCTGAAGCAGCTCCAGTCTAACAGGTGAGATAGCATGCAAGCAACTATATAGAAACTATTTTTTAAAAATTGTATACAGGATAAATGGGAAATAATCAACAGAGGGAAGGCATTAGAATTAGGGGCATCAGGAAAGGCTACCTTTAAAAGGAGAGATTTTAGCTGGGACCTGAAGGAAACCAGGAAAGCCAGAAGGTAAAGATGAGGGGGAACATGCCAAACATGAGGGTCAGCCAGTCTGTCGGGAGATGGAACACCTTCTTTGAGAAACCAGAAGGAGGCTAGTGTTACTGGGCTGGACTACATGAGGCGAGGTGTGTTAGGTGTAAGAAGGCTGAGAAGGTACAGGGGACATGTTATGAAAGGCTTTGAATGACAAACAGAGGATTTTATATTTAGTCTTTGAGGTGATATAGAACCAGTGGAGTTTGAGGTGACAAGTCCAGACCAGCACTTTCAGAAGACCACTTTGATGGCTGAGTAGAGAATAGACTGACTGGAGTGGGGAGAAATGA